>NC_061115.1:124984450-125027266 GCF_002878395.1 Capsicum annuum | reverse complement strand
TGAATGCACGATAGATCATGAAAGAAGAGATAATTTCCTAAAATGTTCTATAACCTCTTGCTCATAGATGTGGCATGATTCACACCGATGATCAAGACTCTATGTAACGTGGCTTGTCTGACTCCCTAGGAATATCTAAACCTTAGGCTCTGATACCAAGTTTGTAACACTCCGAAATTTGATTTTCGGGATGCCATACGGTGCTCCGAACTACAAGTATTCCTGATCTAACCCTGGCTGCTTTTCTACTAAATTTGAATCTCAACATAAGGGAGATATGAATATGAAAACATAATAAATGCAGAAATCTTATCTGAAACATACTAATCTCACAAGTCTTGGTAAAATAATGCTGAAAAATCTGAATACTGAATCCAAAGTCTAAAACCGAATCTAGTAGTCCGACAAGCCTGTACTGACTGAGTCTAGAGAGTCACTAGGACAGGCCCCAACTGACTTAAACTGTCTAAAATGAATAATAAATCATTTACTAATAAACTAGAAATCTGAATAGCTAAGTCCTCGAACTATGAGGACTTACCAACTGTAGGGATGTAGGTGAGATGCTCGAAAATCACTCACGCTGCTGAGACTAAGCACCTAAACCTACATTACGAGACAATGTAGCACATATGCGTATATGTGGATCAATACTTTGATGATGTACTGAGTATATAGGGATAAATGCAATAAGTAAGCAATATCATCACAATTTATAAAATCATGCATGCTAAATGTAAATGAATCACATAGGCTTGAGTAATCTGAAATTTGAAGAGCATAAATCATGAATAGTAAAACACATAATATAAATCTTGTGAGTCATTACACTTAGTTCTGAAATCTGTATTCTATTCTTATTCTCAAATCATATAGGCTATGTGAAATATGAAAACTCATTCTGCATGGAAAAATACTTTATCCGAAGGGAATTCTTTCAAAGCTTTTCTTTACTAGTAGGGAGGTTCTTCTAACTGACATAAACCATGTGAACATTCATGGAGTCCAACATTCTTGTCCCCCTAACGAGGAATCCTCACGTTAGAGAGAGGAGTCATACTCTTGCCAGGGAGTATAACCTATCTAAGTGATCACATATCTATCATCCACGTAGAAGTGGAAACAATCTAAATCCTATGTTGGCACATAGTTCTGGGGTATGAAACCGTAGTAACGTACCCATCTCGATGCTAAATACTACTCCCATTAAATCTGTATGCTCATTCTGATGAAAATCCACTTTTAGAATAATCTAATAGTTTATAATGAAAAAGACCATATATTTGTAAAGCTAAATCTGTAATTTGAATCTGTAAAGTGGATTTCATATCTATTCTGAGACCAAAAGGTCAAATCTTTATCAATAATCTAAAAGGAATCTAGTCATAGGGTGCTTATAGCACAATAATTCTTGAAATAACAATCTTTAATTAGGGCTTAGTGACCCATGTATCAATCTCAAGTTAAAACATCAAAATGTTCATGCTTGATAATGTAAACATTGATAATTCAATTCAAAATCTGGAAATTTCTGCAATATGTATGAAAATATGAACATAATCATAGAATTCAACTTCTAAATCATTGGGAATCTCATAAGCTTGTAAATAATATCAATGGGTGTAAATCCTAACTTCAATTTCATGGGAAATTATATAATTCAGTAAATTCGTAAGTAACTAAGTTTTAGGCACAAGGATAAAGGAGTATCCTTATTCATAATTCCACATACCTCAATTGATGAACTAGATGCTAAAACTTGAATATTGGATCTCTATTGATGCTTTGAAGATAAATTCTTAGAGTTCTTGTATTGAGAATCCTTAATATTGAATTTCCTTGGATAATTAATGGAGGAATTTGGATTTCTTAGGGAGAAAGTTTGATGATCTAGGGTTTTCTTTGAGTGTATTTTGGTGAAAAGTGAATGTAATATGCTTAGGATGGGTTAAATCATCTGTTATTCATGACTTAGGGCTTGGGAAAAGACTAAAGAGACCTTTTTAAATTTTTACTCGAAACTGGGAAAATTCCCGAATTTGGCCCATGGCGCGACGCAACATGATCGCGGTGGCCTACTAGAAACTGCCAACTGGGACCTGGAAAGACACTGCGATGCGGAGCCATCATGATGCTCTGCTAGATTGCCATTTGGGCCATCACCGTGATGCGCCACCATCATGGTGAGCCATTGGAAATGGAATAAACGGGAAAAAAGGTTTCTCCGCGATGCGGAAAAATCGCAGAGTTTCACTGGATCTTGACGAATGGGAAATTTGACCTCTTCGTGATGTGCCAATATCGCGGAGTCTAACTAGAATTTGTCACTTGTCATTCAAACCGTCTCCGCGACACGCTAAGGACCCAAATCACGGTGTTTTACGACTGAAACTTAAAATAGCCCTAACTTCTCACTTGGTCATTGGATTTAGGCGAATCTTATATCATTGAAAAACTTATTAAATTTTCCACACAATGGGAGGTCTAAATCTGGAAAATTTCATACAAAATAATTATTCATTATTTTGGAAGCTATCCCTTAACATTCTAGGGATGGATTTTAACTAGAAAAGGTATGGGGTATTACAGATTTCCTCCATCATCAAACCACACTCCTATTAGAAGGAATGTGGGTTCTTTGGGATATTTTGGTTTCAGTTTCACTTTTAGGATATTTCTAAACTCATATTGGAAGTAACCTTCTCTTTCCTTCAAATTCGAGTGACAATACACCGAGAGCTTTGAAAATTATATCCGAGTAAATTCTTAACTATGAATATGAAGAGCTCCACATTCTTGGTTAAGAGGATACATGCCTCTTTTTCATAACTCAATTGACTTGTCACTCATCCTAAGCCAAAGATTGTCTAAAATAAGAGACTATTTTTTCACTGATCGAGTCTAACTGCAAGCAATCTGATTTATTTAATATCAGGGATATATATGCTGGGATCTTTGTTGAAAACTCGATTGTATTTCCCCCCCCCCCTCCCCCCAATCCTCTTATTTCCCAGGTTTCTGTTTTCATCAAAATTTAAAAACTCAGATTGTGAATTCTTTGAAATCATGCTTAAAAATTAAGTTTTATGAACTACAAATAGCGTAAATTCTCATGCAACCTAAGATATGAAGGAAACCCAATATTAGGGTCCGGCCATGATTTCATAAAGTTCATGCAAAAACCAACCTCTTTCGAAAAATGAATTTGTGGTCATACAAAATTAGGAACATCAAACTTCTTTTGCTCAGGGTTACTTGAGTTCACCTTGCCCAAAGGGATGAGACAGTTATTGACACCTAATTTTTGCCCTCCTCGACTAGCATTAGCCCTAAGCGTCTTCAATTTCAAATAAAATTGAAATATTGTTTTTACCCGAATAAAGATTTTTAAAATATTTATTTGAATTAGTTTTATCATTTAAATGAAGATTATACATTTCTATATTTACATATACAAGATCATATAAATTTTGATAATTAAATAATTAATTTTACCATAATTAGATTTTTATCAAGACTCGTCTCAAAAATTAATCCAGGCAGGTAAATCTTGATTTAAATGTATTTGTTCTTTAAAAAATGAGTTAATCAGAAAATATTTATTGGATTTTATTAAATCAAGAAACCCAAAATTAAATCGGTTGTTAATTCGTATTGGATTGCGATTCAATTTGACCAATTTATTTAATATAACTATAATTGAAATCAGTATGGCCATAATTGCAATGCAATTTGCCTGTTAAGTTTTAATTTGATTAAAAATTGAATAAAATTGACTAAAATCTTAATCAATAGGTTATTTAACAAATAGCCTAATCTACCCTTACCCCTTCATTTAATTACACCACCCAACCCACTCCAAACCACCCCAGACCCAATAATATCTTTAGTTTATGCTCCAACCCACTCCACCAGCAGCCCCAACTCGCCCTAAAACCTCATATTTCTCTTCTTAAGTAAACAAACAACAATATATAACAATATCAGCTGTAACTTCAATGATATCTACACAACAGCACGTTCATCCCGTAGCTGCTCAAGCAACCCGTGAATCAAATTCCCAAAAATGACACCACCATTGTCACCAAAATCATACACCATTGCATGCCTAGAATGAGAGATTATGTATAGAAACTTTTGGATTTCTACAATACTGTTGATTTTCTTAAAGTCCGAGGACCCAACTTCAAATTTGTAGAAATTCATACAATTTCGTACTATTTCCAATTTTTTTATCCTTTAAGGATTTGAGAAATTTGCCCTCATACCACATTGATAGATTTTAATTTCGCAAACCCTAAACCCCTCAATAATATGCTACTATCCCTAGTATGAAGGGTTAGGGAGGTCTGATAGCGGAAACCCCGAAAAATTTGGGATTTTGCTATTGAAGAAGAATGTTAGTGCTAATGATTCTCTAAGACTCATCTTTGAGCTTGAATTCCTAGGCTAAGAGATTCAAGCGCTCTTTTTCGGCTGTGGTGTAAAGGAATAATCTGACGAAGAGCTCGTAATTTTGGTTTGTTGCCCTCGAAAAGGTAAGCACATCTTTCTCTTTTAATTTATTTGTTATTTCTTCTTCTTCTTCATGATAGTAGTAATTTTTAGTTATAGTGGAATTATTTGCCGTAGAAGGCCTGCAAGACCATAAAATTTAGGTGCAAATAAAAATTTGTAATAGTTTCACCTTAGTTGTTAGTTGCTTGATTTCTGTGATGCCCTTTTCTTCCTTTACTATTCGATTCATGTTTAAGTGTGTCAATTGGTGTGACATTCATCCTCTTACCTTGCTTTCTTTTTCACTTGAAATAGTTGATTGTAAATAAATTTTTAGGGTGTCATTTTGATTTATAGAAAATTTTCATAGTTGCTCTTAGAATGTTAGAACAAGTTTCCTTAAGTTTGAAATGTCTTTCTCATGGTTAATATTATTATCAATCAAATGTTGGATTTTGCAGAAATTATATTTTTGAAATGTCCTGATCTCTTTTTTATCATCATAAGTTTGGTTTTGCCTATTTGCTTTCATATTTGACTTTGTTGTTGCTTCTATTGAGCTTGTTTTGAAATACTGTTTTAATAATAAAGTTAGCTCACACCTAGCCTCACACTTTCTTTCTTTTCCATTCCTACTTACCAGAAAGTAGTTATACTCTTGTTTATATTTTGATTATGTCTACTGGTTTAGTTTGAGATTGAAGAAAATTTTGGATTGCTGTTCTGGTGTTTTATTGGCTAAGTAATGAAATGTTCTAGTTTTAAGATGGGTATTTCGACCATGAAGCCTTTCAATGAGCTTCTGAAGTGTTTACGCATCACATGTGTTTCCTCTGTCTATTCCTAATTTCATACTTTGCAGTAAATGTATTTCTGAAATTTAGTTGCAAGGACATATTAGATATGGTAAATATGTTACCACGTTTAATGTGTCTACTTAAGAGAATCTGATTGTTTGAGTATATTCTCGTCCCTTTTCTCTCTCTCTCTCTCTCTTCATAATAATCTCAAGATATTTGTGAAATCCTTAACCGTAAGTATGCATAAGATCAGATAACTTTTCCTACCCGTTTTCAGTTGGTATCATTGTCTAAATAAGTATCTCGATGGCCGACGTGTGAAACAATTTTCTTTATATACGGTACAGTGTTCTCTTGCTGAAATTTTATGATGTTTGCTTTGGTATGGATATAATGCTTTTGTTGCCTTTAATAGCTTAAATGAATATTCTTCTAAGGACATAAGCTCTCATCCCTTCTATTCTATTCATTTTCCTTTTTTATGATTGAATAGAAATTTTCTTAATATGCGTAATTCAATTCAGTTTATAGTCAATTATTTTTATTTCTTGGAGTCTACTGTGAAGTTGTTTAAAATGTGTAGTAATGATTCATTAAAAGAATGACTTGTTAACAGGGGTTATATCTTTCTTTGAAAGTTTTTAAACACGGACATGCCTCATGTCGCCCCTTTTTCAATTATTTGCTTTGGTGTTCAATTGTGTTGAGTTAATTTTAGTTGAATTATTTTGAACTTATACTAAATTCTTTTCCATTTATCTTTGATTTTCACTTGATTCGAATGAATCCCAAGGGGACTCCAATTTCCCATTACATTTCGTTGCGCCAAAGCCTACCTATCTTTGAGTCATCTTCAACGCGAATGGGCAAATGTGCGAGACAGACGAAGGAAGAAGAAAGGGAGGCTATTATACATATTGAAGACCATAGATACAAGTGTAGGTGGCTAAGTATACAAGCTTTATGCATCAGATATACGAGAAAACTAGAAAAATATACCACTGATATACAACCAACATACATATAGAAAAATGGACCCAAGACTATGAGTCCAAAAACTGGGCAGGTTCAATTGGGCCCAACAACCCACTTTATTCATTCACTTCATTTGCATTGACACTCTAATGTTAATCTAAAATAAATCCCCTCAAAGTTGCTATTTTATTTTACCCACGTACTTTTTTTTGGTTCATCTTATCATTTCCCACATATTTTAGCTTCCTTGTTAAAGAAGAATTAAAAATGGGTCTTGTCGACTATTTATCTTAGACTAAGCATTTTAAGTTCATAAAATGACTTTTGTTTTATCATTCATGTGAACGACAATTTATTTAGGCTAAAGAGCTTCCCAAGGAATTGTTACCTATTTTTCCCTAATTTTAAAATTTTGTTTCTGTTTTCAAGTCTTTGAAATATTTTTAGTTTTTGTTGATATTCTCTTAAAAAATCAAGTGGCGACTTTGTATTTTCTTAAATTATTTTAAAATTTTCTTTAACGTTTTTAAATAGTTTAAAAAAGTCAAAAACTAAATGTTTTCAAACCACCGAACCAAAGGTATAAAACAAGGACATCCAAATGAGTGTTCACAAAACAACAAAAATACGATAAAAAGTTATGATTGACAATTTGATCAATCTCTTGCTAGAGTCTAATGTACAAGATGGTGATCTTATACTCTTTGTAAAACATATTATGAGAATTAACAAGTCTATTGAATAAGTTGTTTGAGCTGAGGGTTTATTAAGTAAGGAAAATAAATATATGGCTTTACGATATGCATTGCTTAATGACTTTCAAAAGAAATTACTTTGTCAAATCTTGGAATAAGTTGGATCACCAAATGTCGTGATGATACAAGATGTTAGTTCAAGCCTTTGTAGATAAATACATTGACTTGATAGTCTAGAAGACTGTGTGTTGTCCTTATGGACTGTCTATAAGAAATAACTATAGGACAAACTTAGTTAAATCAATATTTTTTGGAGGAAATTTTTTATTGCCTATAAACTTGTACAGAGAAAATCTATTCATGTTTGAAAACTCTAATTTAGGAAAGCGAGCTCTCGAGTACCAGAGCGGTCACGTCACAAGAATCTAATTATAAATCCCAAAGCTAACAAAATGAGCTCATCATGGAGCATGTAAGAGGAAAACAACCTCAAGACTAGATTAAGAAAAGAAATTTTTGTGGAGGACACTATTGAGATGCTACACAAATTATGGCCAATAATTCATCAACAACATATATTAAAGAGGAATACGAGATAAAAGGAAGGTCCCAACTAGAGCTTTTTACGATAGTAGCTCCAAGAAACAGAATGAATAAATTTTGAAAGGTACTCAACAACTATGACGACAAAATAATTGGCCCAACCTCGATCTTTGAGATCATCCAGGTTTCCCAGGAGAGGCCTCTTGATCAACTGAATAATTGTATTATCCCTCCCCAACCAATTGATGGGAACAACGACGGAGTAGATGAGTCAAGAAAAATTTCTCGTCAATTGAAGTGGCTAGTACACAAAGATAAATGACAATTCTCCCTACCTTTAGGCCGAGTTAGCCTAGGGATACCTTAAAAGTATTATAGAATGAAGTAATCACTTCATCTACAGGGTTCACAATACTCACGTTAAATGGATAGGTGCACATGATAGTACGATCATGCCTTAATAGAGTAATATTTTTAGTTGAACAACTCAAAATTCATCGAAAGGCCACACAAAATCTCTTTGAATAATAGATAGGTTGCCCTTCTTCATAAAGGAGCCCAATCCATTCACTGATCTATCTTTCCCTCTTATTTATTCACAAGATAGAAATTTGAAGTCTTCATTAAACGAGCAGAGATTGGGACTAATTTCATTGATGGATGACTCAAAAAAGTTGGACTATCAGTTCCTATCTTTTGCATTCCCGCTAGGGGACAAGGAATAAAAAGAAGGCTTCAAAGAGGAACCACACATAATGAATTGGAGTAGGGTTTATTGAAGAAAACTAGCCAAATCTATATGTAGAAAAAGATATCTTACCCTAAAGAGTTGTAATGACCTGATTTCTGAAAACTTACTTTTATGTGTTTTGACCATTTTTTCCTTCTCTGTAGCTGCTACATGTTAATTTTGAAATGTAGGTATGGTTTACACGATTTTTGATGCGATCAGAGCTGATTTTGACAAGTTTGTGATTTTTAGAGGCTTAGAAAATCATATAGTTAAATTCGGTCAATATTTTTTTATTTTGAGTATCGGATAATAATTTAAACAATTTCATTAGGTTTGGAATGTTAAATTTGAGTTAGTAGCATAGTTAGTTCGTGTTCAGATCTTTTATTTTGTATTTCGATCCTCCATTTAAAAAATAGTAAAAAGGGTTTCGGACATCAATTTGTTGAAAACAGTTATTTTTCAAAAAATATGCCGCCACCATTGAGTTTGGAAAATTGAAAAAAGCCCAGTATCTTAGTTTGTCTGCATTCATGAAATTTCAAATGAATTTCGAGTGGTCAATCGATAACATTGCAAGTTGGCAAAGTTGTTGGTGAAACCGACCTTTAAGCTTCGAGTTTGAGCGATTCTTGAGGATTTTTTCATAATTTGAACTTGGGTAAGCTCCAAAACCTTATTTCAATTATTTTTAATCGATTATATCATCAAAAACACCTTTAAATCATAATTTCAATATGTAAATTTGAATTTTTTACTGGTAAAGTTTTAAAAAGATTTTTCTTTAATTTGGACCTCATTTTTAATCTGTTTTCATGTGGGTTTTCTCCTGTAGACTCCTATAATCTTGGAAAATGTGTTTCTAAAATAAAATTTTGGTTTTACTCGTTTTTAACTCGTTTTTCATATCCATATCTGACCTGACTTGAATATAGGTAATATGAGTATCATTGACTTTCTTTTAAAGTGTAGATGCTATATTTGAATGTTGTAGTTGATTCTGAGGCCGCTCATAAGGGAATGGTCTATGTTGAAGCACTTTAGACCAGAATTTTATTATTTCGAGGTAGGTTATGACTTAACTTCTTTTAGATTGAGCTAGGTAGTTAATATGTACGTAAAATATGCTATGGGTTGGGAAGAATAACTGTTTTATTTATATTTAGAGAGTATTATTATTGGTGTGTGCCTGTGTGGAGGCTTATACCCTATTGTTGTTGACTCGTGATATCTGGTATTGTGTGTTTCCTGTGTGGGGACTTTATTTGACATCATTGACCTTATTTGTGCATTTAAATGCCTTCATTCTAGATAAAATGCTCGTGCGGGAGTGTGTTTTGCTAATGTAAGTCTTATTTGAGCATTGATTGCCTTTCATGATATAAATACCCGAGTTAGGGATAGATATGATATACATAATGTCTTACGTGCATATTATTCCGATGGTGTCTAATTAGAGTTGATAATCATGAATTATGGGCATGTTGAGTTGATTTTTGGACTTTTATATATATATATATATATATATATATATATTCATGAGACACTAGTACCATTGAGAAACACTATTTTTGAATGAAAATGAGAGACTTTTATGAAAATTCTATCCATGAACATGAGATGGAGAGACGAGTTGAGATTGAGATATGAGATATAGTATATGGATTGCGAACCCCCTATGGATCCTACCTTGGAGCTACAAGCTCGATAGGCATATACAGAAATTCATGCGATAACTTTTATCATTCATCGCATCCCTATTACATTGCATTACATTTGCATACATATCTTTCATAATTTTTGTAGTTTTCTTGACTTGTGTTTAGTTTCAGCATATTCTTTGTGTATGTATATGTTATTTTTGTTTATATATTATAACTGTTAGTGACAATGGTGTGAGCTACTATTTGGGATTTTTTTATTTACAGGTGACGTATTCATAGTGTTATTTTACTTATCTTATTTTTTATTTTGCTTAATCGGCCTATGATACTTAATGAGTACAAATGGACCGTACTCACCCCTTCTATATCCTTTTGCTGTAGATCCTAGTTTGAGTACTTCACGTGGCGGTTGAGTTTTCGAGCGGAGTTGATCAAATTTAAGGTACAAGATCGTTCTAGTGTTCAGGGCAAATTCTAGATCTCATTCTTTTTTACTTATGTCTTTATTTGGATCAGAGATAGATTTTGTGTTTTTTAATTTTGAATTTGTACTTAGATGCTCTTACATTATGACACCATATTTTGGGTGGTTTATGTTACTTCTTCAGGCTTCTGTGTTATTATATTTTGTGATTGTCTTGACTTCGTTCTTGAAGTCTCGTCTTACTATCTTCATTTTTGTTGGATTTTCTATACTATTTTGTGATTGGCTTACTTATCAAGGTTGAATCAGAACCAGCGCCACTTTTGACCCCATTTTTGGGTCGTGGACAAGAGTGCCTCAAGAAGAGTGAAACAACAATAAGCATCCATGTGTCAAAGGATGATTCAAGAAAACAAGACGACATTTTATTCACAAAGGAAAGAATAAAGATGGGGTATATCGAGTAATAATCTTGTTTCTCCTTCTATCTCCCCAGAACTACTAGGCGTAGCCTCTAAAATGATTAAGGAACTATCCATATCAGGTAAATACCAACTTGGGACACTTGACACTATTGGGAGAGGTAGCTTAAGAGTTTATCATGGCAACAAAAGTGAAGACCAAAAGAGGTTTCTCTCAAGCTAATAAAAATGAGAGCAAGCACTCGTAAAGGATAAGCATTCAATTATCTGCTTCCTATGATGGCATAGTGCAAGAGACGGACATGAGACAAATGTGTTAGACCATTCAGATGAATGGATATGTTTACATAGGGCTGTGCATCAAGGGAATATTAGCTGGCTCACTAACATATTTGACACATGGTGTGTCAGCATAGGTCGTGGTTCTTCGAGCTCTATTGTTGAATTGTATCATAGCCTAATATTGTAGTCTATAAATAGTTGCCCTTCCTCACTTATAAAGGGATCTGCTCCCTTACTCTCTTACTGAATACAAAAGTTCTTACTTGATCTCTAAACATTACTTTTGTTCTTGATTATTTCCTTTGTTTGTGTTAGGTTAGCTCCACTAACATCCTGAATCATTCGGGTTAATTCTCAATCACATTCACATACTCAACAGGCTCGCCTAGATTTGTGTGCTTTACTTTACTTGTTTGGTGTGTTTCATACTTAGTCTCTTTCCATTGTCACCTAGTATCCAAACTACTAGTAAATCAAGATAAAACAAGGTTAAGTCGTAACACATGTTCTTGACTCATTTTGAAATTTAACTGTATCAAATTTATAGTAGATAAATTTATGATAATTCTAACACTAAATATTATCTGGCGGGTTTGTTCAATGATTATAACTATGTACGCATCATCTATATACGTCATTTAGTTAATTAGATCAACTAATCTTTATCTTATAAAAACCACTACTTACATATTGATCTAACCAGATCACTAATGTCCTAATTGGTATTCCTACCACCAAGAATAATTTTAGAGTAAGTTATAAAAGACATGACTCTCTCCTTATTATGATATCCATCATGATGTCAAATCCAAAACTTAATCAAAGACCTTATAATACTAATTAAATAATTTTTTAATATAATTATGAAAAATATATTAAATGCTATATATTTATAAAATACGTTCAAATCATCAGGTGTGAAATCGCATCTAAGACATCACCATATCCCTGAGAGAAATGTGATGACTTAATTATTAAATTTAGTCCTGTTCTATGTTATGAGACCATGTGCTTTTTGAGAAAAGAATAAGTTGTTACCATTGTTTGTATGTGCACACATTAAGCGTTATTGTGAGTTAACTTTTTCTTTTTGTTTTGGTTTAGGTACCTGTTTTGGAGTCCGATTAATTTAGATTCACGCTGGGTAGGGCCTCATTCGGAGGGTAGCGCTCCCTATCAAGGATTTTCCCATACCCAGGGGTCGAACCCGATTGTGAGGTAAGTTGAGTTGAAACATCTATGCCTTCTTTTTCAAAATCTAATATTACTTTGTTTGGAGTCACTCGGATACTAAATACATACATATTTAGGTTATTTATGTGTAGTATTTTTTTAAAAAAATAATATATACACCTTAACTTATTATATTCACACAAATCTTCACCCTTACAAAATAATTACAAAGATCCCAACTAATTATATATCTTCGTTGGATGTATCGGAGAACTAATTATGTATCTTGATAGATTTAAAATAGAAAAAAAATGTATCTAAAGCTAATTATGTATCTTTACAAAGAAAAAAATGTATCTTCGTGGGATGTATCAGGAGCTAATTATGTATCTTGACAGACTCAAAATCGAGATTTTCCATAATTATGTAAAATATCAGAATTTTCTGTAATTAAATTTCAAACTGTCGAGATTTATGCTGTTTGCCCTTTATTTTTTCCTTTGGACTTGCGGTCACGAGCTTGTTGAGTTATACCGAATAGTAGTAGCGTCTTGTATCGAACTTGGACCTAATAACATAATTTTAAAATTTGGACCTAATAACATAATTTTAAAATTTTAATTCCGAATATTAAATTCTTTGGACCTTTTTGACAATGAATATTATTTACTTTTTTCTTAGAAAAATAATTTCATTTATTTGAAAAAGATATTTGACTATAAAAATTTCAAGTACTACTTGAAGATATACTTGAAATTTGGTAAACAACCGAAACCTTATTGTCGCTTTGTAATTTAGTTTATTTTCAAAACAATCCTAAATTTTTGTTTTTTATAAAATAACCCATTTAAATTATATTTTACGTTCGAATCATATTTTATATTTTTTAACAAATACATTTAAATTTTATATATTAACTGTAAAAACTATGGTTAAACAAAACTCCAATTTTAAAAATTTCCAATAATTTTTTTTTTTTTAAACTTTCACCACCAAATGCCTTTAAATTTTTTGATTTGATTTTCAGTTTTTAGTATTTTAAGCGTAGCCCTAATATTTCATTTTTTGTTTAAAATCCAGTACTGATAATTGGTTAAATTCCAAAAACCCTTATACCTGATTTCTTTTCCTCCCATCTCTACAAACCTTTTTTCTCGTCAAATTTCACTACTAACAGTAAGCTTAGTAAGCTTTTCGCTCCCTTTTTTCTCTCTCTTTCTGAGATTTTAGTTACCTTCTAAACTTCTCTTGCGTTTTTCATATGCTTCTTTACTTGTTATTTTTTTTTTTTGTTTCTGCTTTAATTGTCTTCAAATGTTGGTGATGGAATTGTTCTAGCTGTTGTTGATGATAGTTGGAGTTTTTTGCATCCTTTTCCTTAAATTTAGTTATCTATTTTCTGCAAGTCATTTTTATGGTATTATGCTGAGTGAATTGTTGTTTAAGTGAAAAAGACAGTAAAAAGAAACTACTAAAAATTGATGTCAGGCTACTTTCTATTTTAATTTCACATTTATAATTAAAGGAATTGAATGATGCAAGAAGATACGATGAGGGATGACTGGGCGCAAATCCAACTCAAAATTGATAGCATGTAGATGCAATTTGGATAATTGATGTAGATTGAAATATAAATTATTTGGCAAGAGGGATTGCTCACATAGTAAGCCTTGAGTCACCAAGGGATCAAAAAAAGTGGGAGCTTGGAGGGGTTAAGAAACAGAATATTTTGTATTTGAATTAATTTAGAAGGGGAGTTTTGGAGTAACTAGTAAAGTTGTTGTCGTTTATTCAAGCAGTGAAAACAACCTCTTGCAGAAATGTAGGGTAAGGATGCATCCAATAAAACCTTGTGGTTCGGTCCTTTCCTTGACTCCGTACACGTGGGAGCTTTAGTGCACCGGGTTGCCCTTTTTAGTGTTAACAGATTTAAAGATTTTTTAGTCATTTTAACAGAAAAAAGTGCTTACTAGCACTTGTTTACCAAACACATCAACAATGTTTTTGTAGGAACTACTCATATATAAAATCAGTTCCAACAATTGAAAATTGCTTTTTAGCACTTGGTGATTAAAAGCTACTTAAATTTCAATTAATCCAAACAGGATCTAATTTTGTGTTCCTTATTTACTTCTATGTGATGAATGGTTTTGGAGGTTGTGGAGTACATTATGTTGTCTTGTTATCTTTGCTTACTAGTAGTTGTAGTATTGCTCCAGCAGTTCCTTGCCCTTCGATTTCTTTAATTATTTCTTGTTGCTTGTACTTCGACTATCATATTATTTTGTTGTAGTTACTGTCCGGTTACTACCTACTTTTTTGTTGCTATATGCTATTTTCCATACGTTTGCTACCTTTTCCTGGACTGTTATGGATGATTTTTTGTGTGCTGATGGTCTATCTAAAACAACCTCTCTACCTCAGAGGTAGAGGTAAGGTCTGCTTACACCCTACACTCCCCAAATTTCTCTTGGTGGGATTATACTGGGTATGTTGTTGTGATGATGAACGGCGTCGGATTGATTTACTTGTAAATTCTGAAGGGAACAACGAGATAAGCTCACCAAGGTTTGGTCAAATATGGACATGAAGGAAGCAAAGATGGAGTTTAAGTCCATGTTGAAGGAGATGGAATTTGTAGGTGAGTATTAGTTTTTTTTCTGGTCTTCTCTTGATTAGGGGTTACTATTTTTTAAAATCCGACTTGACCAAAACGTAAGTTCATGTAGTTTCTATTCTGTAGAGCATGTTTCATGTTATTCGGGTTTGGGGTTTTGGATAAAGAAAAAATAAAGAACCCTTTGTCTAAGGAGTAAGGCTGTTCAAAATTTATGTGATTAATTTTGAGTCAATGATATGTTCGGTAAGTTATTTTGTTCATGAACCAATTAGGACTTTGTTCTTATGACAATGCAATAATCTAGCATTATGATTCAGTTATCATTCAAAGCAATTTAACCAATATCTTATTATTGCCCGAATGTGGGGAAACATTGTATTTGTGATTCATATGTATATTTAAGAATTTGAAACCACAGTGATAGTGTAGTTGGTGGAGATTTTAATGTTATCAAATTCGGAGAAAAAATAGAGGGAATGCAAGAAACACTAGAGCTATGAGGGATTTTTCTAGAAACACTAGAGCTATGAGGGAATCCACCTGGTACGGAGGTTGGTGGAACAGTATAGGGAAAGGCAGAAGGATCTGCACATGGTGTTTATCGACCTGGAGAAGGCTTACGACAAAGTCCCCAGGGAGGTGCTTTGGAGATGCTTGGAGGTGAGTGGAGTACCGCTGACATATATCAGAGCAATTAAGGATATGTATGATGGGGCGAAAACCCAGGTGAGGACGGCGGGAGGAGTCAGCATTTCACTGTCCTGACAGGATTGCATCAGGGATCTACTCTTAGTCCCTTTTTGTTTGCGTTGGTGATGGATGTGTTGACGCGGCGTATTCAAGGGGAGGTGCCGTGGTGTATGCTTTTTGCAGACGATGTAGTTCTGATAGATGAAACTCGAGGGGGTGTGAATGACAAATTAGAGGTGTGGAGGCAAACTCTTGAGTCTAAAGGGTTCAGGGTGAGCAGAAGCAAGACAGAGTATGTGGAATGCAAGTTTAATGACGTGAGGCGGGAGAATGAGGTAGTAGTGAAGCTGGAAGCACAGGAGGTATGTAAGAGGGATAATTTCAAGTATCTTGGGTCCGTGATCCAGAGTAACGGTGAGATTGACGAGGATGTCTCGCACCGTATTGGGGCGGGATGGATGAAGTGGAAGCTCGCGTCGGGGGTGCTGTGTGATAAGAAGGTGCCGCCCAAGCTTAAAGGCAAATTCTATAGGGTGGTAGTCCGTCCGGCCTTGTTGTATGGAGCGGAGTGTTGGCCAGTTAAGAACTCCCACATCCAAAAAATGAAGGTGGCAGAAATGCGGATGTTGCGCTGGATGTGTGGGCTGATTAGAGGGGATAGAGTTCGGAATGAGACTATCCGGGAGAAGGTTGGTGTGACTTCGTGGAGTGCAAGATGCGGGAAGCCCGATTGAGATGTTTCGGACATGTGAAGAGGAGGGGCATGGATGCCCCGGTCCGTAGGTGTGAGAGGCTAGCGTTGGATGGTTTTAGGCGGGGTAGGGGTAGGCCGAAGAAGTACTGGGGTGAGGTGATTAGGCGGGACATGGAGCAGTTACAGCTCACCGAGGACATGACCCTAGATAGGAAGGTCTGGAGGACGCGAATTAGAGCAGAGGACTAGGGCCAGGTTGGGTCGCTAGTGTAGGGAATTACTTGGTGGGGGTTTTATTCCTGTTATGATTCCGTGTTCCATGTTTTATTACGAATCTGTGTGCTTCCTCTGCTTTCCTCTGTTTTATATTACTTATGGGTGCCATATTTATGTTATGTAATCTGCTTCTGTGCTTTACTATGTGTTTGTGTGGTATCTCGTGCCTTGAGCCGGGGGTCTATCGGAAACAGCCTTTCTACTTCTTTAGAGGTAGAGGTATGGACTGCGTACATCTTACCCCCAGACCCCACTAGGTGGGAATACACTGGGTTTGTTGTTGTTGTTGTTGCATTGATGGTCTATCATTGCTGGATCCACCTCTTCATGATGGTTCCTATACATGGTTTTAGAGGAGAGAACAATCTAAGTGCTTCCAGGATAGATAAATTTCTATTTTCAGAAACATGGGTGAGCTCTTCAATATGATAAAAACAAAGGGTGCTGCCTAGGACGACTTCAAACCATTGTCCTATCTTATTAGAATGTGGTGATTGGAGTAATGGGCAGGGTAACTTAAAGCTTGAGGATATGTGGCTGGAACACAGGGACTTCAATGAACTGGTGGATAAATTGTGGAGCTCCTCATAAGATGTACAAAGTAGAGCTGATGAGATCCTAGCCTAAAAACTGAAGCCACTGGAAGAAGATTAAAAAAATGGAACAGGGAGGTCTTTGGTAGCCTTGCTGATAGGAAGACAAGCATTGTCAAAACTGGATGTTTTGGATCAGGAAAGACAATTATTTCCTGATGAGAATGAGGATGAATGGGGTGCTATCAGGAAGGAATTAGAAGATATTGCTAAAGCCGAAGAAATTTCTTGGAGACAGAAACAAAGAAGTTTATGGATTGAACAAGGAGATAGAAATGCAAAATTCTTCAATAGACGGGCAAATGCACATAAAAGATATAATTGTATTGATAAAATTGTTATTGAAGGAGATTTAACAGTGAATGGAAAGTTGATTAAAGATCACATTTTGGAATTCTAAAATAGTTTGTTTCAAGAAGCTGAATTATGGAGATCAAATGGCTTGGAGAAGATTTGAGTAAGTTAAACGAGGAAGACAAATAGCCCCTGTGGCCAAGCTTATTTCCCCCCAAAAGTGCTTATTTTAAAAAATTGAGGTATTTGGCCAAGCTTTTGGGAGAAAATAAGTGCTTCTAGGGAGTAGCAGAAGCAGTTTTTCATAAGCTAAAAAAAGTAGGTTCTCCCCCAAAACACTTTTTTAAAGCACTTTTGAGAAAAGTACACTTAAAAGCACTTTTAAAGCTTTGCCAAACACTAACTGCTGCTCAAAAGTGTTTTTTAAGTTTGTTGGCCAAACAGAAATTGCTTCTCACCGAAAGTACCTTTTCTAAAGCACTTTTGAAAAAAATACTTCTCAAATAAGCTGATTTTATAAGCTTGGCCTAACAGGCTAAAAGAGTGGATGCAAAGGCCCGTTACACTAGAACTGGAAAAGACAATATAACTTTTCAAGGGTGACAAGGCATCAGGTCCAGATGGATTCAACCTCCATTTCTTTCAGAGCTGCTGGAGTATAGTCAGATCTGATGTGTGGAATAGTGTAAATCATATTTTTGAAGAGGGATCTTTACAAAAAGTTTCAAGGTGACTTTCATTGAAATGGGTGAGGAGTCATTTTTGTAAAAATATTTAGTGAGGAATAAAAGACAAGGGGTGATTTGCAAACTGGATTTTTTCTTTTTGAGAAAGTTAACAGCTTTATAGACAACAGATACACCAATAGTGTATTTCATCAATATTTACACAAAAGACGTCTAGCACCTACTCCCTCATAAGCTATCTAAAATATGAGTAATTCCCTCCATCTCATTTGGCAGGGTATGTATACACCAAAAATAAAAGGTCACTAAGCAGTTCATTTTCAAACTCTGGAAAGGGATGTTCTTATTTTCAAAACGTCTTTTATTCCTTTATTTCCACATTGTCCACCAGATGCAAGCAGGGACAGTCTTCCATCTCTCCTTGTGTCCTGACATGTTCGCATCTCTGTTCCAACATGATAGCATATCTGAGGTATCTCTTGGCATTGCCATGTGATACCCCTAAGGTCGAAGAAAATCTGCCATAGTTGAGCTGTCTCCTTGCAATGTAGGAAGAGATGATTTGTTGTCTCTGTTTCAGTTTCACAAGAAAAAAAAAACATCTGGAACATAACTGCCTCCCCCTTTTCATGAGATTGTCCGGTGTTAGGACTGCTTGCTTGGCCCACTAGCCAGGTAAAGCAAGCCCCTTTTCATGATTTGCAAACTGGAATTGGATCATGTTAACTGGGAATGTTTTTTTGGATATCATGAACAAATGAATTTTGGTCAAAAATGGGTGTACTGGATTGAATATTGTATATCCACAGTGAGATTCTCAGTTCTATTAATGGAAGTCCTCAAAGTTTTTTCGAATCTTTTGGAAGATTATGGCTGGGGGATCCTTTATCTCCATATCTATTTGTTTTGCCTATGGAGATAATTGAATGCTAAAAAGGGTGGGAATTTGGGTTGGATAAGGGGATTATAGGTTGGAAGAAGAGCTGGTGTTAAGTGTGATATATCTCACGTTCTATATGCGGACGATACTCTGGTAATCTGTGAAGCAGATGAAAGAACTATTTCTGTACCTTAAGAGGGATTCTGCTAACTGTTGAGGCTGTGACTGGTCTTAGGGTGATTCTGGCAAAAAGCAGCTTGTTTAGCATTAATGTTTACAATTGTGTTGACGAGCTAGCTGAGGTATTGGGATGCAAGGTTGAACAACTACCTACTACTTATTTGGGTCTTCCTTTTGGTGCTAAAAAGAATGAAAAAAGGATCTCATAAGGGTCCATAAATAAATGCATCAATAAATTGACCCCATGGAAAAACAGTATTTATCTTTTGGTGGCAGACTTAACTTGATAAGCAGTTTGTTGGATGGAGTTCCAACATATATAACGTTCCTTTTAAGCTGTCTGTGAAAGAAAACACTGCACATCATAAGGAGTAATTTCTTGTGGGAAGCAAATGCAGATAAAAGGAAGCTAGACTTGGTCAATTGACAAAAAGTGATGATTAACATGAAAGCAGATGGAATGAGGGTTAGAAATCTGAGGTTGCATAATAATAGTTTCTTGTGAAGGAGCTTAATACAAACATAACAGCAATATCCTTAAATATGGACATGAAGGAGTTTAATAACAAACATCTCAAATTCCAGCGTTAGGACTGTAGTTGATGCTTGTTGATTAAATGCCTTTACTTGCTGTAACCCTTCTTTTAAAAGAAGAGAAATGCTTTTACTTAATCTCGTCCAGACATATGAAGGAAACTTTACATTCCTTTGCCTGAGATAACGGTTACTACTTTATTATGAATAGAGTGCCATCCAGTTGACGTAGAGGTAGTGCTGAAGCTACATTTTCCTTATCTCAAATCATGTTAATTTGGAAGTGGAATCTTGAAGGCACGACAAAAGTATACAAGAAAAGGACAATGGTGCCACCCAGTTGGGGAGTTATAAACTACACACCAACAATCGATATATTGAATCAATCATTAGAAAGCAATGCTGTGGTAGAATTGGACGGAGTGATAGACAATGGTGCTACCTAGTTAGTTGTTCCTTTTCTTCCATAGGCTTCAACTCCATAACACGGTGATAGAATTGGACAGTGCAATATAAATAATCATTGTTACTGTAGAAAGCAACGATGTGGTTCTAGATTTGTGACTATTAATAAAACAGATTCACTGGCTGTGTATCACCTCTTTGTTACAAGCCATGATCTTTTCCTCATCATAGACATAGACAACTATTCGAGTATTTAAAATACCAAACCATTCATTGAACATCATTGGCTTAGTCATCAGGTTGATCACACAATGAAAGTAATGCATAATAAGCATCTCAGACATAGCAACTAAATATAAAGTTTATACTTCAAAGACAAAGCAACTGAAGTTGTACGCATTTTCGTTGTGCACATATCGGGGAAGAATGATATCCACAATCTTGAGAAAAGGTAGCCCATGCAACTTATTTGGAAAAAGGTTCCAATGAACCAATAGTATTGAAGTTGGTAAACTTCCATTTTGTGTCAGTCTTCCTTGGTTTATATCATCCCGAAGGCATTCAAACACACATCCATCAAAATTCCTTTCCACTGCCAAAACATTTCTTCTTCTTGTGATTTTGGTAGCTTCCCTGCCCAAGTTTCTGTCTTAGCCACCTTACCCTAATAACTTCAACAGGTTCATCGCATTTAGATTTCCAGTTGAACTGTACTGGACAAGTCTTGTAGAACATAGAAGTTTTTCCTAGCAAAGAGCTTCTTAGCATGACCAACTCGAAACTCGACTATTTGATTTTTTTTTCCAATTATCTGTTTGATTTTTATATAGTGCTAGCAGGATTTTAACACAGTGCTGATGGGATGAGCTTATGTAAAATATGGGTACTTTGTAATTTATTTGATAGTCTAAGAAGGATGATAATCGAGCTCCCACGGCTTTCACTTCTTTACATACCGGACCCTCTTCATGTATAGCGTGGTGTTAATATATACGCAATGTTGATGTTAGTTCTGATGCTGTCTTATGAAAACAGATTTAGTGCTTGATCATTTTCTTGGATAGATTAGCACTGACCAGGTTCTCTGTCCTATTTTCAGGCTCTGCGCACATAACATGGAAGGAAAAAGGAGTTGGAGAACATGAAAGTAGTTGCACTTGGTGGGAATGTGAGGAATGAACTTTATGAATAATACATTTGCAGTGTTAGTATTTTCTGCAATTTTTTGATGAATACTGTAATATTTTCTGCATCTGTTACTAATGTTCCTATTAATTGTGGCAGCCTCAGAAGAAACAGAGATTACCATTAAGTGTAGCACGAGTAATGATGAAGAAACAGAAGGAAGTGGGAGAAAATGCAAGAAGAGGTTCAAAAATAAGCTGTCTTTGGAGTTGTTTATTGAAATTTCCCCTTAAAATAAATTGCTAACTTATTTGTCTTGTAGAATTTGGTACTTGGACGATTCGGGGGAAGTAGTTCAAGAAAAGCATCAGGAAGGCGCAGATCTGAGGACAGGGTGCTGAAATCAACTGAAGGTCACTTCAGAAATGGGGTGCTTGATGTTAAAGAGTTATTAAAACCTTCTGCACATAAAGCATCATTTGATACGAAGCAGTCTTTTTCTTTTGGTGAAGGGAAGAAGAAGAGTAAGGGTGGTAATAAAAAGAACAAGGGCAAGAAGAATAAGGGTGGTGGTTGTGGCAGGAAGCCCCATTAAACATGGGGATAAGTTGAAAAAATTTCTTCTTTATTGAGTTTCCATGCTTTAAAAATCCTAGTGGATTCTGGTTTCTGCTAAATTTTATGGGTGCTAAACTGACTGAGTTTAGTTTCTAATTTTGGAAGTATGTAGTACTGTTTTTTTTGTTCAAAGAGAAAATGGAATAGATCTTCCATATGTATTAGTACTGACTACTAGAATACGATCCCATTGACGTGATTTTTGTTGCTATACTGTTGACACTTGGCAGCAAAAGCTTGCAAAACATTTTGTATAAGTTTTCATTGCCTTCTCAAAATTTTTACTTAGATGTGCTAAATGTTTGTTTGTTTTTGAATATCAATGATCTCAATTTATGTTGGGCTCATCCCGAAATGCAAGTATATATCAGGCTTGATGTTGATCCCATTGTGCATCAATGGCTCAATATCAGCTGAAGTGTATCATAGATAGGGACTCTTGATACGGCTTCTGCCTTGAAAGTGCATACCTTTTAGAAAAATTTAAGGAGGTCAAGTCTCTGCTTGGTGAAGTTACAGATGACTTATTGGTTTGTGGAGTTAATGGGCTTGGGTATATCATCCATGCAGATCTGTACTTGATGGACTTGGTTATGTCATCTATGCAGGTCTGTACTTGATGAACTTGGGTATGTCATCCATGCCGGTCTGTAATAGAATCACATCTTAGCGACTATAACTTAAAAGTTGTTTACTCAATAAATGTGGTCCTTAAACTGACCGAGCCAATTCTGACCTAGTCGATCCGTCAGTTTTGCATTGGTTTTATGCAAAAAATAGAGGTCAGCCGTCAGTTTTCGACCTTTTTAGTGTCGATGCTCTAGCCGCTAGATTTGACAGGCTTAATCGAACTAGTTCAGCTCGGCTTGATATTGTAAAGGCTTGATCAAGTTTGACTCGACTTGATGCCCAGGCCTATCAATAGCCCTTGCTTTTCGCACCCATAGCGTCTTGTGCTGTACATATGCACAAGAATTCTTTTTATATTTTACAGAAAAAGGCCTAAAAATGCCCTTCAACTATGTGAAATGGTGCATAAATGCTCTCCGTCTACCTATTGGGCCTAAAATGCCCTCCGCGTCTACCTATTGAGGCTATTTTAATTAATAATTAGTTGGCCAATAATTAAAATAACTAATTTCTCCCTAAAATCCCAACCCACCCTGTGAAAAATATCTAAAGTGAATCTTTGGAAGAATGAAAATCATAGTTTTCTAGTTACGTTTCTGGAATAGTCTAGTGATGGAATATCATAGGTTCTTGTAGAATGTCCTAGTGTAGTGTCACGAACAAGTATCTAGTAGAATTATCTAAATATTCTAGATTAGTGGTAGAAGATAAAGTTCACTAGATTATTCTTGTAGATGTATCTAGAAGAATTTCTAGAACCATCCATAGATTAGAATAAATAGGGGTAGGTCTTGTACATATGCAACCAACCAAAAAACAAATCAATTTAAGTAGTCTTCTTCCAAATCCAAGTTCTCTCTTTCAATATCTTCTTACACCTAACTTCCTCTTCTTAGTTGAATCTTTCGATCATAGTTAACGATCTTGGACTAGCAGAAGGTCTTTCCAGTTACACCTTTCTTCAGCTATTCTCTACATGGTATCAGAGTTAGGTCCATCCCCGTTTAGGCTCCCGGGTAGAGTGGGTAAAAGTTCCACATTGATTGGGGAATGGACTGGTGGTTTGCTTATATGAATTTGGACAATCCCCCCCCCCATGAGCTAGCTTTTGAGGTTAAGTTAGGCCCAAGATCCGTTCTTGAAATAAACACAAGTCAATCTACGACTTTGAGGTTAAGTTAGGCCCAAGATCCGTTCTAACATGGTATCAGAGTCAAAGTCGTAGATTGACTTGTGTTTATTTCAAGATCGAGTTTGTGGTCGATTCAACAGTTTTGTCTGAATGGATATAAGCGGTCGCGTTAATGGACTTGGAATGGAGTTGTTGAATCAGTCCAATTACAAGGTATGAAAGATTTGCATGGAATCATACCTTGTGGGTGAGGATTTGTAGGATGTTGTTAAAGGGAGTAACACAAGTCCTTCGGAAGACAAATCGGAGAACAGTAGTGTATACAAGAAGTGGAAGCAGATTAATGCGAAGGCAGAGTTTATTCTGAAAAGCTCTATCTCCTCTAGTTTATTTGACCACATCATAAGGTGTAAATCAGCTCATGAAATATGGAGGCTGCTCGATAGTTGTTCAACAAGAAAAATAAAGCTCGACTACAAATATTGGAGAATGAATTGGAGAACACCACTCAAGGTAATCTTTCTATTACCGAGTATTTTTTAAATATCAAGAACTTATGTTCTGAGATTTCTATTTTGGATAGGAACGATTATGTTCTGAGATTTCTTTATTGGATAAGAACGAGGCTATCTCTGAAGCACGAATGAGAAGATTTATCATTCGTGGTTTGAAGACAGAATATATTCCCTTTGTAACATCGATTCAAGGATGGTCTCAACAACCATCCTTGGAGGAATTTGAGAATTTATTTCACCACATGAGTTACTAGCCAAACAACTGGCTAGTGAATTTGTCAAAGAAAGAGAAGGAAACGCTTTTGTAACTGACAAGAGGAATCTTAAAGGAAAAGCAAGAGATATGCCTCACTCTTAATTCTCAGGTGGTTCAAGCTCGTCTGGAAATAAAGAAGAGTTTTTTAACAATTACAGTAAGAAGCCTCTCAAATGCTATCGGTGTGAAAAAAATAGGACACATAAGAAGATATTGCCGAGCCATGGAGAGTAACATAGCTCAAATTGAAAAAGTTATTGAAAAAGAAGAAGACCGGGGAAGATGCTTAGCAGCTGACAGTCGAGCAATAGATGGATTGGCCTTCATAAATTTGGAAAGAGATTGGATCGAATATAATAAAATTCATTATGTGGAGAAGGAAGACACTGATAAGAAGCAAGAGGAAGCTAAAGACGTTCAAACCAGACATGTGGTAGCTGCTATCGATGAAATCAAAGAAGCAGATCCCAAAATTCTGAACGTGAAAGATATTGAAATAGATCCTAAGCATACAGTGTCTAAAAATCAATATACTAGTAATGAATTTATCGGAGAAAGCATTGAGGGAGATGTAGTGGAAGTTTTAGTCTCTGATTAGCCATCCATCACATCAAGGTCAATCACTGGCTCAGAGCAAATATTGAAAGTAGATGGAGACGCTAAGGATCTAATGAACGATGAAGTTGAAAGTAAAGCCTCAATTTCAGATGTAGAGACATACAATATGACTGAAGATCTAGAAACTGAATTTAGTGGTGGATCCTGTTATGATATTGAGGCATCATAGAAAATTGATGATCAGATAGTCATCAAATTAAATGAGGAGACTGATACAGATTAAATATCCTTGTGTTGTGGAGTTTCTTCAGAAAGAGTAAGTTCTAAAATCTTGAATTCTAGAGCTCCAAACTTTTTCATCACATGTGTGTCTCGAGATAATAAAGTTACGGAGGAGTTTAGAGAAAAAGGAAGTTCAAGAACTCAACATGATAAAACTTGACAAGGTTTCAAAGGGCAAAGAGGACTATTGTTAAGTTATCTCGCTATAGATATGAATATTTTGTCAATACATATTCTTGTCTCTTCCCAGGGCCAATCATTAACGGAAAATCTTCATTATTTGAAGAAGCAAGAGGAGTCATGCAAAAACTATCAAGATTTTCACTAAGGCGCGGTTCAAAGCTTCGTTTGAGTTCTTCTACAACAATCTTAAGGTAGCTTCCAAGAAAATTACTTTAAGGGCGAATGTGAAAAATATCTAAAGTAAATTTTTTGGCAGAATAAAAATCATATTTTTCTAGTTATGTTTCTAGAATAGTCTAGTGATAGAATATCATAGGTTTTTGTAGAATGTCCTAGTGTAGTTTCATGAAAAAGTATCTTGTAGAATTATCTAGATATTCTAGATTAGTGGCAGAAGATAAAGTTCACTAGATTATTCTGGTAGATGTATCTAGAAGAATTTCTAGAACCATCTATAGACTAGAATAAATAGGGATAGGTCTTGTACATATGCAACCAACAAAAAATCAAATTAATTCAAGTAGTTTTCTTCCAAATCCAAGTTCACTCTTTCAATATCTTCTTACACCTAACTTCCTCTTCTTAGTTGAATCTTCCGATCTTAGTTAACGATCTTGGGCTAGCAGAAGGTCTTCCCAGTTACACCTTTCTTCTGCTATTCTCTACACACCTATCACTAAAACACTTCTAACCAACTGAATATTCTTATAATCTGTTGTTAATCCGTAACTAAATAGGAACACCGTGAGATTTTTATGGTTTAGCTATGAAATTTTATCTATCGTTAATTTCTTGTTTCTAAGAGTGAATTTTTCAGGTGAACTTATCGAAGAGAAAAAATCATAATTGAGAAATATAAATGAAAACCTTATCAGAAATTGGATGAGTGAATTGATGAGATAAATGTAATATAGTAAGTAGTGAAGAAAACATCAGATAAGAAGAAACCAAGAAGTGCCAGTAAAAAAGCAGTGTCCATAAATAATAACAGTAATTTGATGCAAAAAGTTCCTAAAATTCAGATTATTAGGTTTGGGTGAATTGGGATTTTAGAGGGAAATTAATTATTTTACTTAATTATTAATTAGCCAATAAAAAAACCACATCGTTAATGAATTGAGGTCAAACTGATCTGCTAAATAAAAGTACAAAATAGCCCCAATAGATAGATGAGAAGGACATTTTGGGCCCAATAGGTAGACTGTTGAAAATATGTCATTAGCAGTTTTAAATTATTAGAGTTCTATGTGGCTTAAACTTATGAATTAGTTATCTCTTTGTTATTTGAATTTAAATTTGAATTTAAGTTAGTTGCTTATTTTATATTTACTAGTTAGAAATTTAACTATAATTATATGTCTTTGAGTTATTAATAAAATAATTTTCTTTGACAATACCATTGCAATATTTTTTTTGAGTAATTTTTTTCATTCAAAATTTCAAAAGGGCATATCAAAATGAAAAAAAACCACAACAGACAAGGTAAACATAGGTGTTTACCTTGCCCATTAAAAATTTCACGACGTTAGTCATATGTTAAAATGTAAGGTAAAATCATAATTTTACGTTATAAGATAAATAGAGTCGCTTATCTTATTCTTTGACTGAAAAAGCGGGGAATAAATTTCCTTAGAGAAGGAGTGTCTGCAAGTTGGGTCTTACCGTTGACAAGGAGGGGATAAATTTCTTTTTGCTTGCTGATTGTAAGTCGAGTATGAATTCTCACTTTGTAAGGTAGGATCCCATATTTTCTTTGTAACAACTTCAAAATTTACGATTCTATATAGAGAGTGTGAGTGTAGATTTTTTTCATTTGCATCAATTCAAAAATTTTTTTCTTTGTCAAAGTTCACACTCAAAATATTTGTTGATCCTTTCATTTCTTACTTTAAGATGGATGATAATAAGGTAAGAGTGTGAGTATAGGTTACTTCGTAAGCTAAAAAGATGATTAATAATATTGATACTACATACTTGTTTGTTAGGTATTGAAATAATTATATAAAAAGATGATTAAAAATACCTTAAAATATAATTTTTTTGATGAAATAGACTTGGAACAAGAGCAGGAACAAATATTCAAATAATGTGAATGGAGAGAGTGAAACAGGTGAACTTATAAGAAATAAATGAAATGAGTGGTTTATAAAAGAAAATTAATAAGGTAAGGGACACATTTTACCTCGTAAGGTAAAACAGTCTACCAACCTTGTATTATAGTTGTAATAAATTCTTCACTAAATACTCCCTCCGTTCATAAATACTTGTTCACTTTTGACTTGACATATGCCTCAAGAAATAATAAATAGATGAGTGATTTTACTATATTACCCTTTGAATATAATAATTTTTTTGCGTTGAAAATGCAATGAATGGTGTATTGTATTTAATACTAGAGGTAAAATAGATTAAAATGGATAAATTATCTATTGATTTCATAAACTGAACAGATATTGTTGGACATTCCAAAATAAAAAAATGAAATAAATATTTTGAGTAACCTACACTCACACTCTTACCGCATTATCATCCATCTTAAAGTAAGAAATGAATAAGGATCAACAAATATTTTGAGTTATGAGCTTTGACAATTTTTTTTTGAATTGATGCAAATAAAAGAAACCTACACTCACACTCTTTATATAGCATCATGAATTTTGAACCTGTTGCAAGGCAAACATGAAATCTTACCTTACAAGGTGAACATGAGATCTTACCCTCCAAGGTGAGAGTCCATACTCATACTCGACTTACAATCAGCCAGCAAAAGAGAATTTATTCCCTCTCTTGTCAGCGGTAAGTCCCATCTCGCAGACACTCATTCCCTTGGGGAGTTTATTCCCCATGTTTTAAGTCAAAGGATAAGGTAAGTGACTCTATTTACCTTGTAAGGTAAAATCATGATTTTACCTTGCACTTTTTCAGTCAATAAATAAGGTAAGTGATTTTATTTACCTTGTAAGGTAAAATTATGATTTTATCTTACACTTTACTATGTGACTAATGTCGTGAACTTTTAATGGACAAGGTAAATACCTGTGTTTACCTTGTCCGTTTTGGTATTTTTTTTATTTTGATATGCCCTTTTGAAATTTTGAATAAAAAAACTTGTTCTGTAGGCTTCGAACTCGTATTTTATCTCTTCAATTCTTTCTCTATTATTTCTTTAGTTTCAAAGTTAAAAATCAACAATTGGTATCTGAGCTATTTTCTTGAGGGATCTGTGAATGAGATGAAATCTGAAAATAACTTTTTCCAAATAACTTCTCCTACCTTTAATGGTGAGAATTACCAACTTTGAATAGTAAGAATGAAGATTTATCTTGAGGCTTTAGATCTTTGGGAGGCCGTGAAAGAGGATTATGATGTTCTTCCATTGCCTAATAATCCCACGATAGCCCAGAACAAAAGCAAAAGGAAAAGAAAATCATAAAATCAAAGGCAAAAACAACTTTATTTGTTAGCGTGTCTCCAATAATTTTCATGAGAATTATGGACCATAAATCAACAAAAAAATTTTGGGATTATCTAAAGAAAAATATACAGTAGATGAAAGAATATGAGGCATGAAGGTGTTGAATCTAATAAGAGAATTTGATTTGCAAAAGATGAAGGAATCTGAGACCGTCAAAAAATACTCAGACAAGCTTCTTGGCATTGTTAACAAGGTAGGATTGCTTGACATAAAATTTAAAGATTCAAGAATTATTGAAAAAGTTTTTGTTACAATGTCTGAAATATAAGAAGTATCAATAACTACCTTGAAAAACACAAAAGACCTGTCCAACATTACCTTGGCAGAATTATTAAATACATTACATGCACAAGAGCAAAGAAGACTTATGAGGCAGGATGGTATGATTAAAGGAGCTTGGGCAGCCAACAAGACTCAAAGCAAGGGTAATAATTTGTCACGACCCAAAATAAAGGGCCATAATGACACTCGCCATGGCGAACCTCAACGAGTAAGCCTATCACTCAAATTGATACACAAAAGGGTAAAAAGACAGAAATAACTCCAAGGTAAGACTTCTAGAATAAAGCTGAACCATATAAGTATAACAAATGCAGAAAGAACCATAAACAACAATGCAACCATAACTCCCAAAACTTGATGTCAATAGTATAAGAACGTATTTAGTACAACTTGTATTTAAATAAAATACATAAGAAATCCCATAAATACAATTTTGTCTCTGAAAACTAGTAAATACATAGTCTAATGATAGAGAAAGATAGTAGAAGACATTTGGATGCCTGAAAATCATCTACAACCTTGAAAGCTTCAACAATCACCCGAGTCAAGCAATGTGGGGTGCACCCAAACCTGAATCTGCACTAGAAGGGTACAACAGTAGGAGTGAGTACGATCCAGTTATACTCAGTAGGTATCATAGGCCGATTGAGAAAAGTAGCAAATAAGATATACATAATACATACTAAGGGCACGTCATCTACAATTAGAAATTGTCCCAAAACGGTAGCCCACACCACTTGCACTAATAGTTCTAATATACATGTCTCATATATTACAACAACACAGCCAAGTAGAGAAAAAGTATACATTATATCACATACAAGTAGGGACAAGAAAGGACAATATACATACAATATCATTGAACACAAGTATAAGAAGATAGAATAATTAGATAGGTATTAAGTCAAAACAGAAGTATAATCACATCATAGACATGATAAAGTAAACACAATAAGAATGATAATGATGATGATGATGGTGATGAAAATGATTTTAATGATAATGAGGGTGAAGCATGAGGTTGTCGCACAACATCCGTATACACCTACGAAGGCTAGCCTCTCGACGTAGGACCCGTGAAGGGTTTGTCAACCCAATACTACCCCGTATATACCAATGAAGGCAAATATCCTGATATAGGACCCATGAAGGGTTCGTCAACCCATATACAATCAATATCTATGACTTTTCTCCGATATAACCTTTCGAGAAGGTCTATAAAATCCAATATCTAATACCAATATCCATGACTCTTCTCCGACATAACCTTCAGAGAAGGTCTATAAGATCAAATATCCAATACCAATATCCATGACTCCTCTTCGGCACCTCTCTGGAGAAGGTCTATAAAATTTGATGTTCTCAGTATTTCTAAAGTCTCTAATATTTTCAGTGTTTCCAGAGCACATACATAGCAAGAGACACAAATCAACTACATATTCAACAACAATAATTAATTATATATATATATATATATATATATAAAGCATACAACAAACAAGTGAAATTATGTATGTGATGCCATGGGGATGATGATGCAATGTTCAACAACCAACCAGTATACCAATTACGTGAGCCAATTATCCACTTGTTATTTCCAACCATTCATAAATTTCCACATGATTCATATGCCAATAATGTATGAATAATATACCATATACCAATGGTACCCAATGGGAATTCCAACAATACAATACCATTATTCACAGGTATTTTAGGCTATCAACATTACATAGGGCCCCACACGATCACATATATCACATAATATCTTAAAACGAACAATCAAATCACATATAGGCCCTACAATGGAACAACACATTAAGGTAACCAATTGCATGATTAGTTCCCATTCCCTTAACATGTATTTTTACACAAATTAACTACTCAACCCAGTCTGAAAGAATTAAGCCATAACCTACCTCGAATGCCAAAATCGGTCTGCTACACTTTGATCCCAAAGTCCTACTCCTCACAGAAAATCCCAAAATCAACTAAAACTTAAATATATAGAATTTACGCATCAAAAAAGCCAACGATACCCATATTGCCTACTTTGGTTAGGGGTTAAAACGGAAACCCAAAATGGATTTTCAAAAAAGAAAGGCAAAATTGTAACTTTATTTCAAAAATAGATTTCCCATACCTTTAGTAATCTACAGTTGAAAACCCAAGTCAAATCGAGTTAAAAATGAGGTTCAAATTGACGAAAAACCAATTTTAAACTTTACCGGGTAAAACCTTTGAAATCCATTTTAAAATCAAGAATCGAAGTTGTTTTGAAGGTTAAATTAAGGAAAAACTAGTAATTATAGAATTAGGAACACTATCTTCTGCCATGGCAGATGACAGTTGAAACTTGGTTAATTATCCAAGTTTTTGCTAAGTCCTTGGGATTCATTCAGAATCTGATATATGAAAATGAACTATGTTACCACACTATTCGATGCTCCGGACTCATTGGCGATATCAAATTTTTGAAAAGACATTATTTTCACAAAGTTGACCCCCAAAACCCGAAATTATAATTTTTCAAATCGAGGGTTGAAATGAGATTTAAAAGCCATAAAATCTGACCAAATATGTTTCCACCCTAAAATCGATGTTTTGGATCTGCTGGAATAGTTCGTTTAGTCATTTGTCACACGGATCAAAATATAACCACATAAGTCCATAATGAGGCTCTCAAAGCCTCCAAAAACCACAATGTAACACAAATGGAACCAAAATACATCGGAAATCATTCCAATCACCCCCATACCCCAGAAATACCACAATGCAACTATGGAGAGGGGTAAAATAGTCAAATAATATAAAAAAATAATTCATATATTTCATAAAAATTCAAATCATTACATCATCCACCACTAAAAATCTAGTTCATCCTCGAACTGAGCTAAAGAAATATCTGAATCAACAAAGACCTGGGGATAAAAACTACGCATATCATACTTGACCTCCCAAGTAGCCTTATCTCAATGTCGATGTCGCCACTGTACCTTAATCATATAAATAACTTTAGAATGCAACCGCATAACATTCCTAGCCAAAATTGAGACTCACTCCTCAATGAAAGACAACCGCTTATCTAACTAAATTGACTCCCAATGAATGACATGAGACTTATCAGGAATATAATGGCAAAGCATAGAAATATTAAAAACTGGATGAATAACTAATAAATCTGGGGGCAAAGCTAACTCATAAACACATCACCAACAGTCTGAGGAATCTCAATGAGCCAATATACTTAGGGCTAAGCTTGACCCGCCTCCCAAATCTCATCACACCCTTCATGGGTGAAACTCAAAAGAAAATATGATTACCAACACTAAATCTCAACAATGCAGCCATAACTCCCAAAACCTGATGTCAATAGTATATGAACATATCTAGCACAACTCAAATCCAAGTGAAATACATTAGAAATTCCATAGCTATAACTCTGTCCCTAAAAATTAGTAAAGACATAGTCTAATGATAGAAAAAGGTAGTAGAAGACATCTGGACACTTGAAAATCATCCACTACCTTAAAAGCTTCAACAATCGCTCAAGTCAAGCAATGTGGAGCACACCTGAACTTGAATCTATACCAAAAGGGTACAACAGGAGTGAGTACGGTCTACTTGTACTTAGTAGGTATCGTAGACCGATCGAGTAAAATATAAAATAAGACATACAAAATACACACTAAGGGCACGTCACCTACAATCAGAAAATGTTCCACAACGGTAGCCCATACCACTTGCAATAATAGTTCTAATATAAATATCTTATATATTGCAATAACACAACTAAATAGAGCACAAATATACATTATATCACATACAAATAGGGAAAATAAAGGACAAAGACATACAACATCATTGAGCACAAGTATAAGAAGATAGAACAATTAGATAGGCATTAAATCAAAGTAGATGTACAATCACATCACAACCACAATGAAGTTAAAACAATAAGAATAATGATGATGAAGATAAAATGATGATAATGATAACAAGCATGAAGCATGAGGTTGTTGTACAACCTCCGTATACACCTACATAGGCAAGCCTCGGACATAGGACTCATGGAGGGTTCGTCAACCCATATAATACCCTGTATACTCCTACGGAGACAAGCCTCTCAGTGTAGGACCCATGAAGGGTTCGCAACCCGTATACAACAAATATCTATGACTCTTCTCCGGCATAACCTTTGGAGAAGGTCTATAAAATTCAATATCCATGATTCTTCTCCGACATAACTTTCAGAGAATGTCTATAAGATTTAATATCCAATACCAATATCTATGACTCCTTTTCGACACCTTTCTTGGAGAAGGTCTATAAAATTTGATGTTTCCAGTATTTCTAGAGTCTTTAATATTTCCAGTGTTTCTAGAGCATATATATAACATAAGACACAAATCAAGTATACATTCAATAACAACAAGCATATATATAAAACATACACTAAACAAGTGAAATTATGCCTATGATGCCATGAGGATGATGATGCAATATTCACAACCAGCCGAAATGCGTATTTTCACAACCAACTAATATACCAATTATGTGAGCCAATTATTACTTATTATTTCTAACCATTCATAAATTCTCACATAATTCATATGCATATAAAGTATGAATAATACACGATACATAAATGGTACCCCAGTAGGCATTCCAATAACACAATACCATTATTCACAGGTATTTTAGGTTATTAATATCACTAGGACCCCACATAGTCATACTTATGACATAATAACTCAAAACCAATAATCAAATCACAATAAGCCCCCTCACGGGTACAACATATTAAGGTAACTAATTTCATAATTAGTTCTCATCCCCTTAACATGTATTTTCTATACAAATTAACTACCTAACCCTGTCTGAAAGAGTTAAGCCATAACATACCTCGAATACCAAAACTGGTCCGCTACACTTCAATCCCGATGTCCTACTCCTCACGAATGATCTTAAAATTAATTAAAATCAAGAAATATAAAATCTATGAATCAATAAAAAGTCAGCGATACCCATATTGCCTATTTTTTATTCGGGGTCAATGGACTCTTAAAATGAGTTTTTGAAAAAGACGGGCAAAATCATAACTTTACTTCAAAAATGGATTTCCCATACCTTTAAGAATCTATAGGTAAAAACCCAAGTCAAATCGAGCTAAAAACGAGGTTCAAATCAAAGAAAAACCATTTTAAAACTTTATTGGGTAAAACCTTTAAAATCCATCTTAAAAACAAGAATCGAAGTTGTTTTGAAGGTTAAATTGAGAAAAAACTAGTAATGATAGGATTAGGAACATTATTCAAGTGAAAAAGAGTAAAATTGAGGTTTAAAATCAAGCACTAAGGTTTTGAAATTTTGAGAAATTAATCAAGAAATTCACTAAGAGAAGGGTGAATTCCAACCTTAAATCCATAAAAAATCAAGAAATAGATATTAATCTAGCTTTCCAAACACCCAAAATTTTAATTTTTAAGCTCTCATACTATTTTAGGCTGTTTGACTCTTAAGAATCAGTGCGAGATAGCCAATTTATGACCTAAAGGGTCTATTTATACCCATACCAGGTTCTTAGATGCTGCAATCGCACAATTAGTTGTGCAATTGTACTACCTGGCTATAGGAGCAGATGTGGAGATTACCATCCTAAAATCAACATTCTAGATCTGTTGGTACAGTCCGTTCAGCTATCCATCTCACAGATTAAAATATAACCACATAAGTCCATAATGAGGCTCTCCAAACCTCCAAAAATCACAATATCGTACAAGTGACACCAAAATGCATCGAAAAATGTGTCAATTACCCCCATACCCCAGAAATACCACAATGCAACTATAGGGAGGGATGAAATAGTCAAATCATACAGAAACACATAACTTACATATTTCATCAAAATTTTGGCAGTTACATAATTCAAGAAAAGCCTACCCACCTTGCCAACACTATGACAAAATAGGTCATCCTCTATTTAAATATTGGAAGAGACCAGATGCACAATGCAAGATCTGTAATCAGCTTGGTCATGAAACTGTGATTGGCAAAAGTAAATCTAAAAAATATGAAGTAGATGCCCAAGTCACCAAAGAAGAAGAAGAAGATCAATTATCTGTGGCTACATATTTTTCAACTAAGAAATTTAATTTTTGGATGATTGACAGCTATTGTACAAACCACATGACATATGACAAAACTCTTTTTAAAGAGTTTCTGCCTTTGGAAAATAAAAAAGTCAGAATTGGGAATGATGACTATATATATATATATATATATATATATATATATTATATTTTCTTTAATCTCTACAAATTAACAAACCTATTTTTCAATTATACAAGCTCTTAATTTCTCCTAACAACATTTAGTTCAAACTTGAAGATTCTTGTAAATTAAAACACATTATATAGAATTTTTGTTTGCAACTAAGATTCAATTTTTTTCATGTTAGTTAATACTATTTCTATTTTATGAGTATTTTCTTATTGGTTAAACCAAAAATCGAACCGTTAAGGACTAAAAACTGATAAATCAAAAATCAATAAGAAAAATCTTACTGGTTTGGTTATTATTTTAGCATATTTAAAAACTAAAAATTGATAAATTGAATCGATAATATGTAAAATCGAACCGAACCAACCGATGCACACCCCTACATAGCAAGGATATATCAGTTGATATAGGAAACAAAACTATGATATCTTTTGGCATAGTATATAAACGTATTCTTTAAGTTGGTCTTAGTTGACAACTATGCCCTCCAACTTTGAGTATGCATAAGTAGACAATTAAACTAACATAAGTTGAACAAGTGAACACACCCATCTTACATGGCAAAGAGTGTGCACAAGTAGACACTCAAACTATCATAAGTTGAACTAGTGAACACATACGTCTTACATGGCAAATCTCACGCGATTTGACATGTAGGACACGTGTATCTCACAAAATTTTTCCATGTAGGATGCGTGTATCTAACGCGATTTTCTACTGTGTTGGATATAAAAAATGGTGTGAATTGGTTTATTCTTAACGTTCTAGTAACTGAAAGGGAATGAACAATCTCTGTTGAAGCACATAATTTGTGGGAACATGAAATCTTATTTCGAGGTGGTTGTCACATTTCAAGAGGTGATTTTTTTAGTTTTTATGATTGATTAAAATCCGTGATAATGTTGTCTTATATTACATGTAAGTTTGGTCTGAAGCAATCATTCTAATGCCTTACTAGTCAGAATGGTGAAAGATGTTTGATTAGTTATACTTCATTTGCCAATTTTTTTAACAGCATCACCAAATTTTATTAAGACAAGGAAAACATAGAGAAAAAACTCACTTCATAGTCCCAATTAGTGCATATATTTATGGAAAAAAGACACCACCTAGCTTTTTAAAAAAGTAACGGACAATAATGGCCCACGTTTTCCATTTTGGACAAAAGTAACAGTTTGGCTATTTTTAATACCATTTATTAGCCGTTTGTTTTAAGAAGCCACACGTGCCTTCTATTTAATAAACTACACGCTAAAGAATGAAAAAAATCACACGCGCCCTTTGTAGTTGCTCTTTTCCCAAAGAAAAAATAAAAAACTTGTATCTACAGTTCACGCTAGCAGTTGTCTTTTTCCCCCAAAAAAAGGTAATAACTGATACCTACAGTCCCCTTACCTTTTTTGACTGTTCTTTGTGATTAGGTTTTCTGACGTTTGTTGTGCTAAAAATAAAGAAAAAAGTTAATACTGATACAAAATTATCTGGCAAAGGTATAAGATATGATCCTAATTTCGTTGCTCCAGATAATGATTTTAAAGATTTAATAAATTCTAAAGTTCGATTGAAGGATTTGAAGAATGTTCATGCTAGTACTAGTCGAATTACTAGGTCCCGAGGTAAAGTAGTAGTTGATTCATCAATGACAAAACAAAAAAAAAAAACTAAAAAAAAGTACATACAGATCTAAGTGATGATTCAGATCTTGTTGTCATTCGAAAACAAACCAAAAAAACCAATGATTCAATAAATGATGAAGATGATGGTAAGTCATCTAAAGGAAAGGAGAAGATAATTGTGACTGATGAAGGAGATGCTCTTGTTCCTCCAAAAAAAATGAAAAAAAGGAATCAATCAAATGACGGAGAAGATGATGCAAAATCATCCAAAAAGAAAAGTAAAAAAGCTATTTGGAAAAGAAAAATACCCAAATTAACTGATTTTGAGGTACATTATTTGTGCTTTTGTATGTATTAATAATGTCTAAAAGATGTTCACTTGTTGTGTAGAATTTATATATGTTTGAAATATGTGTGTTATTGATGTATATAATATGTGTCAGTGTTGTATATGAAATATATTGGGTAGTGATTTTTGTGGAATTTAGTGTACATTGACTTTATAACTATTTGTGTATCAGAATTGTATAAGAACTGTGTATAGTTTGAATATTTATATTGTGATTGTGTAAAATTAACAAGACTGTTGTAATGAGTAAAATTAGTGTACATTGAATGCATAACTATTTGAGAATCAAGATTGTATAGGAACTGTGTATAATTTGAGTATTTATACTATATGTATGACTAAAATTAGTGTGCATTGACCGTATAGCTATTTGTGCATCAGGATTGTATAAGAACTGTGTATAGTTTGAATATTTATACTATATGGGTACAATTAGTGTACATTGACAGTACAACTATTTGTGTATTAGGATTGTATAAGAACTGTGTATAGTTTTAATATTTATATTATAACTGTGTAAAATTAGCAACACGGTTGTAATGATTATTGTATTAGTAAAATTAGTGTACATTTACTATATAATTATATGTGTATCAGGATTGTATAAGAACTGTGTATAGTTTGAATATTTATATTGTGACTATGTAAAATTAACAAGACTGTTGTAATATGAGTAAAATTAGTGTACATTGAATGCATAACTATTTGAGAATCAGGATTGTACAGGAACTGTGTATAGTTTGAATATTTATATTGTATGTATGACTAAAATTAGTGTGCATTGACTGTATAGCTGGTTGTGTATTAGGATTGTATAAGACCTGTGTATAGTTTGAATATTTATACTATATGCGTACAATTAGTGTACATTGACAGTACAACTATTTGTGTATCATGATTGTATAAGAACTGTGTATAGTTTTAATATATTATAACTGTGTAAAATTAGCAACACGATTGTAATGATTACTGTATTAGTAAAATTAGTGTACATTTATTGTATAACTATATATGTATCAGGATTGTAAAAGAACTGTGTATAGTTTGAATATTTATACTGTATGCGTATACTTAGAGTATATTGACTGTACAACTATTTGTGTATATTTTTGAAATATTTATGTAGCTTTTTGAAATATTTATATCTAAAAGCACACTTATGTATTGTAGGTTTGGGATTTGTTTCTTGGTCCATCTGATCATTACAAGTGTCAGCTCTGTGTGCACACATACTGGGCTATTGTGACTGCGTTGAAATCTAAGTTAGACAAGAAACAACTTGATTTGTTTAAGAATAATTGCTTTGGGTATTTCTTATCTTTACCAAATATTTTTCCTCAAAATCAACTTATCCATAGAATATTGCTTAGGGAACTTGTTTGTGAGAGAGATGATGAAATATGGATTAAAGCGAATAACACTAGGTTACGTTTCGACTTACAAGAGTTTGCTATAATTAGCGGTTTAAAATGTAACAAAAATTACAATAATGAGTTTGTTGTTAGTGAAGAAAGTAAGCTGGTGGAGTTGTATTTTTCAGGAAAGTCCAAGGTCACAAAGCTTGATTTAGAAGAGTGTTTTATGAAAAAAAAGGTGGTGATGTGATGAAGATGCTTTACAAATTTCTATTTTGTTCTTCATTAATTCTTTTATTTTTTCTGTCACCTATAGTTATGTTATAACTAAGAATGATTTCTTATTGATTGAATCTGGGAACTACAAAATATTTCCTTAGGGAAAATTGTGTTTTCGTCTGATGTTGGAGTCAATGAAGTCTAAGGTTTATCAGCGAAAAACTATGTATCATTGTGTTGGTTTTTCTCTTGCATTTCAGTGTTGGTTTTATGAGTGTTGTCCTTATGTCGATGGCCATCTTGCTGACCGAGTGGGCGATAGTGTGCCATGTATACTAAATTGGTTTGTAAAGTATAGAACAACATACAAGGAGGTCAAGTCTGCATTTTTTGATATTTAGCAAGAGCAGGTATATCGTTGTTTTAAATTGTAATTTATATATGCTTTGTTAAATCGTAATGTGCTTCTTAAATGTCGAGTGCTGTTTTTTTGTGCAGGTTGTGTTGCGTAACATTACGCTGACAGTTCTTGAAAAAACAATCCTTCAAGTACCTGATTTCAAACCTGTGGATGTGGTCATGCATTCTGTTGATTTTCCTAGCACCAGTAAACAAGAATGTAGTCAGTCGAGCTCAGATAATGAATTGGTACTTTTGCGAAGTGATGTTAAAATGGTATGTCGAAGGTTTTTATTACTATTTGTATGTTTTTGTTAATTGATGTGTTGACTTTTTCCTTTTATGTTTAGTTAACGAAAAAGGTTTCCTCGAAGGAGAAGTTTATGAAATCCTCATTTGAATCAATTTTTCGAGCTCTAGATATAAAGAATGAGCCTAAGGTATTATTTTCCTGAATTTCTCCTAATTTTTTAACAAATCTTATATACACTATTGTACTTATTTTATAAAGTTTTTTGAAAGGTTGGTACATCAACTGATGATAACGATGGTGACAACTCAAATTAAAAAGACGATGAGACACCTAATGTTGGTGGTACAGGTGATGATCAAGTTAATGATCCACCTAATATGGGACAAAAAATGATGTTGTACCAGAAGTGGATCATATAAGTGACAATTTGATGGATAATGTAGGGAAAACAACAGATTGTGTAGGTGGTGATGTAATTGGACATTTGGTGGATGCCGTTGGAAAAAATGTTAATTTTGTAGGTGATTGTGTAGGTGGTCATGTCGATGTTGATTCTGCGGCTGAAACTTTACAGGATGGTGCTTGGAATAATTTTCCAGATTTTGATTTTTTGAAGTTCACACAAAGCTTAGGTGAAAATAAGGCTATATGAGAGGGTAGAAATAATCAGGTTGATAGTGATTGGTCTAATTTTACTGATTCTAAAGTGTCTAAATTTACTCAACCTTTTCGTGATCAAAAGACACAAAAAGAAGGTGATGTGGCAGTGGTTAGCCAGAATGAGCTTGACTGGTCGAAAATTCCAGATGTTGAAATTTCTAAGTTCACTCAACCCGATAAGAGTGTTGCAACAACTGATGCGACTGATTTAGTCTGTGATAATGTTAGAAAAGTTGATACAGTTACAAGTGATAATGTTAAAGAGATTGAGGAAAACATGGTGTCTGCGCTTATTGTGTTGGATGAAACACCTGCTATTCCTCGTCGATTACGTAAGCCAGCGGCAGTATGTGAATCTCCATTTTTGTCAAAATCTGATTCTGGTTGTGGCAAAGTTAAAGGCCAATCATCTAAGTGTGTGGAGAATGCTCAGTCAAGAAAACAGTATTGTCTATAAAGCATCCTTTTGTGAAGAGTATTACGGAGCAAATTGATGATATGAAAGTGATGTTAAAGTTTAACAGGTTTGTTGCGAGATCGTTGCGTGTTAAACAGATGTAAGTTTATGTTTGTAATTTCTTTTTGTTTAACTTTATTTTATCATATATTATAATTTTTGTAACATTTTTTCCAGGCCTGTTTATTCTGATTCTGTCAATGCTCTTCGAAAATATTTTGACTATGGAGTTGATATTGTTAAAATGAAAGAGTGGTTCTTCACATTGGCATATCCAGGAGTATTGTTAACCGATTCAGTAAGTAATGAATTTGTTAGTTAAGTAGGTTATATAGCTTTTATTTTTGTACTTGATAGTGATAATCTAATTGGAATACTGAAATTTTGTATATGATGAATGTTATATAAGTTCTATGCTTTATTTATGCAGTACTTTATGTGCAGTTTATATGCAACACTTAATATGCAATGTATATACAGGTCCTATGCAGTGTTTACACAGTATGTACATAATTTAAATGCAGTAGTTGCTATTCAGTATATATATACAGGTCCTACACAGTAGATACACAGTTTGTATGCAGTAGTTGATACGATGTATGTTATATAATTAGCTTGTATTTATATGATTTAAATTAGTGTTCTGTATTCATTTTTAGCATTTTAACGTGGTTTTGTTGTTTGTATTTTCAGCATATTGATGTTATCTTTTACTATTTGCAAAAGAAGTCAAAATACGGTCCTATTTATGATTCAGTTAAATTTACAACCACCGATTGTTGGTTTAACTATTTGATTCAGACTTTGTATAAGCGTTTTGTGGAGAACAATAGAGATGTAACACTTATCACTCAAGAACATCAAATTATTGAGTACATGCTTGGATTTTTTATGAGATGCAACGTCCTGTGGAATAGCGTTGACAATGTTCTTTTCCTAATTAATCTTGCTAGGGAGTTTCATTGGATTTTGGCGAGGATGACTTTTAAATATCAATGCATATATGTGTATGATTCAATGCATGGTGCAAGGCATGCTGTTTATGTTTAGAAATTAGTTGCAGCGTATTCAGAATTAATTCCACACTTTCTTTCTTGTATTGGATTTTGGGAAAGTAGGATCGATGGACTTCCGGTGGCTAATTCTTTTTATATTCGTATTGTTGATGGACTGCCAACGCAAGCTAGCACGTAATATATTGAATTCACATTCAATTGATCATTTTTACATACTTTTTTGGTCAATTATACTGATGATGTATTATGTTTACAGGGACTGTGGTGTATTTTTTGCTGCCTTTGCTGAGTATTTGCTTGATGGTCTTGAAATTTCTAATCTAGATGATATTGATGCTATTCATACTCGGTATGGTGTGTTGCTGTGGGATTATGGAAAGAAAAAATAGAGCCAATGTGCATTTAGTGAAGATGAATCTACTGGTCGATTATTGAAGAAAAAGGATGGTGTGCAACAAATTTAGTTAGAAATGTCTTTGAAGCATTGATGTTAGATATATTTTAGTGTTGAAATGCTTAGGGTTGTTTTTGTTTTGTGTTGATACACTCGGAGATTCTTATTATGAAATGTTATGCCGAATACTATATGTTTTGGTAATTGATACAATTCTGTACAATTGATGCGGAAATGTTAGTTTATGTTGATCAAAGTTGATATTCAGTATATATGCAACATTTATTTAGTTCCTACATAATTTAATATCCAATATATATGCAGGTGCTATACAGAAATTATACAGTTCATATGCAGTATATATACAGGTCGTATATAGTTTTTACACAGTATGTACACAAGTTATATGCAGTTTATATGAAATATTTATGCAAACTTATACCAACAAAATATAAAAGTTACACATTGTTGAAGCAGGTCATATAAAGTAGTTATATAGTTTAATATATAATATATATGCAGGTGCTATACAGAAATTACACAGTTCACATGCAGTACTTTATATGCAGTATATATACAGGTCCTATATAGTAGTTACACAGTATGTACACAGGTCATATGCAGTATTTATGCAAATTTAAAATCAATATTCCAATAAAATATAAAACTTACACATTGTTGACACAAGTCATATAAAGTA